>NC_072016.1:785000-805000 GCF_027791375.1 Indicator indicator
TTGCTTTCACTCCATCCTGCTACTTGATGCGGGCTCTCCAGAAACTTTAGGCAGCGCTAGGGCCGGCGCGGGGGAAGGGGGGGGGGGAATGGAGAGAGGGGGGCGCGGAAGGCGGGTGCCTTGGCAGACTGTCCGCGCTCCCTGCCCAAGAGCGGCTCGGGAAAGCCGGAGATGCAGCACAGTCTTTGCTTTGTGGAAATCCCCCTCGAAATGTCGTGTCGACTCGAGAAGGGAGAGATTAGACTGCCACTCCCCGTTTTACTGAAAATTTGAGGATAGGATGGAGTTTTGGAGGGCTTGAAAAAAGCCTATGCGCCAGACTCAGCTGTCTCTGGATGCGGATAGAAAGGAGAATCGCTCTCCCAGAGCTCTTCCCGGCCGATGAGGGAGGAAAAGCCCAGCCCTGCTCGGGCAGCCCCACTGCGGGAGGGGTGCGGGACAGAGGGCAACGAATTGGGCTCACACGCCCTCACTCCACCGCCCAAGTTCATTGTGGGGTTCACAGCCTGTTGTCTACTGTCGAGTCCGCGCTGTGCCAGGGCAGCAAGAAACAGAAAACTTGGTCTCTAATTTGCCGGTTTTAAATGATTTTTTAACCTTCCCCCCCCCCCCCCCTTAATTAATTTAAAATAAAAAATAAAAGAGCTCCTACTTGAGCCTCATCAGACCCCACGAAGATCAAACTTTTCCCTGAACGTGTGGGACAGGCCAGTGCTCACTCTCCGCATCCGCGTAAGGGCCGCGCTGCGGGGATGGGGCCGCGCAGGGAGTGGGGACGTGCTGGCACCCCCTGCTCTTTCCCCGGCTGAGAAAAGTCTGGGCCGGGCCGGAATCGTTTTCTGGGCACCGACCACAAATAACGAAGGTGTGTTTTTTCCTCGCCGTTTGATAACATCGTGCTACCGCACTGTAAAATGGGAAAAAAATCGTATTTGCTGTTACAACAATATTTTTAATGAGCCGCAAGCGACTTGTCCCAAAGTTAGTACTGCCAACAGGAAAGGCATCGCTCTGTTTATAGGTGACACAACGAGCAGCGTATTTCGACTCCGAAACTCTGTTTATTTTTCATTTACGATCCATTGCCAGGGTTTTTATCCCAAACGAAAAGAAAATGCAGGACTAGCTTTTCGCAAAGCTAAGTTTTATTTTTATTTCTTTGGCCCCAAATCCAGCCCCTGGCGCTATAAACACCTCGATTCGGGTCAATCTGGGGGAAGCGAAGAACGATCCTATCTCGAAATAACCCTGCCCGGCTCTGTGAACACGAGTGACGGCTCTGGACAAGGGCAAAGGGCGCAGCCCGGGCTGAGGGAGACATAACACCCTGGGGTGCCTTTGGACAAATGCCCCGGAGAAGAGGGAAGAAGGGGAAGGGCAGAACACCCCCCCACACCGAGAGATGAAGCAGCCGGAAGGGGCGGCAAAAAATTCGGGGGAAGCCCCTGAGGATGCGCCTCCCTCGTCTTGGGAAGGGACACCTCCCGCTCTCCCCAGGGGGCTACCCTGGAACCCCCTCGTTCGGGGTTACCCAGCCGCGATGACCCCAGAAAGCTCCACACTCCCCGTCCCATCGGTCCGCTCCCCGTTAGAAGAGGGCCCTGGACACTCGGTAATGCCGACGGCTGCAGCTCAGTGCCCGCGGCCCCCGCTCCGGCCGGCAAGCCCGGCTGAACAAGGCGGCAGCACTCCCAGACAACCCTTGTTTTATTCCACACACTCCCCTCCCCCCCCCTTTTTTTTTTTTTTTTCTCCGAAGCCACACTTTAAAAATGATAAGGAACGGGTTTTATTGATTTTTTTTTCCACCACAACATTAAGTTTATAACAATATAGGCTGTTTTAAAAATAGGACCGATCCCTAAAAGAAAGCAAGAGGGCAGAGAGTAGAACGGAAAGGGGAAAAAATTCAGTATTTAAAATAAAATAAAGGAAATAAACCAACCGAAACTCCTGGGAAGACAGCAAACAATTATCAGACAACAGGTGAGCAGACACTGAAACAGAGAAAGACTAGAGGTGTCCACACCTCGCTTGATTTCTGCTTATTAAAATCCACATAACTGATGGACTTTAGAAGAAAACTGTACATCATATCAAATAAATTAAAATTGCCCTAAAGTTGATTGTCCTTCACTTAAAGTGCCCAGCTCACCCCATCTCCCGTATTTATTTGCACAAGCTGGGCTGATGCTTATTCCCATGCCCTGGGACTTCCCATCCCTCCTTTCTTCTCACTTCCCTTCGCTTTTAATTATTTTATTTTTCTTTAATTTTTTTGTTGTTTTATTTCTCACAACATGAACGAATGCAATTATACAATGCTAAAAACCCCTCTTTCCTCACCGTTCAAATAAAAGCAGTGCTTCAAGAATGTCATACAATATTGCACAGGTCAATAGTACAATAATTAATAATAATAATTATTATTACTACAAAAGAAATCAAATAGGTACAGATTTTTTTTCTCCTCCCCTCCCCAAATAACGAAATAAATTTACAAGGAAAAAAATAATAAAAGTCAACCCAACAAGTAGGAAAAGGGGAATTATAAACAAGAATTTAAAATATCTAAGTTAATGATAATAAATAAAGGTGACTCGAAGCGTGCGGGTGTGTTTAACTGTTCACTTTGAGGCCGTACTTCTGGCTCGTTACCAAGCCCCACGACAGAAACCGAAAGGTACAAAACATGGCAGAGCAAAGAGGCAACTCGGTACCGAGTTCTGCGGAAATGCAAAGCCGCGGTCGATTGAAGTTCGAGTCACGGCAGCATCAGAAGCCTGAACAATTTGGAGGCAGAAGGAGAGGTCCAAAAGGAACAGAATTTCAGCTTCCCATTAGCGTTTGGGAAATCTCAAGGAGCGGCCTGGGATCATTACTATTATTTTTTTAATTATCATTATTATCCTTTTTGTTTTGTCTTTTTTTTCTTTTTTTTTTTTTCTTACAAAAATAAAACTAAAGCCACAGAAACCATCGCAGGGTTTGTCCACGTTTACAAAAGGCGTGACAGCTCCAGGGTTCTCTACAAGTTCCCGCTTTCATTTTCCTTATGTTCCTTTCCCTCCCCCCATTTTTATTATTTTTTATTTTTTTAATCCTAAATTTTGGTGACTTTCCTCCAAGAGCCACCCGCCGAGGGGTCCCTCCGCACCCCTCTCTCTCTGCCCTCCCCACATTTCCCACCCCCAACTCCACAGACGCCGGCCGGATGAATCCCACGAGTAACTGGAGTACTTACAAGCGGGCCGGTGACTTGCGCGCCTCTCCACGCCTCTCCGCGTAGAGGCGGCGGCGGGCGGGCGGGCTCAGACGGGCCGCAGGAGCGGCACGGAGGTGACCACGGGGTGGGAATAATAGACGGGGTGAGGGAAGGTGAGCAGGGGCTGGGTACCGGGGGCTCCGCCGCCCCCCGTTGCCCCCTCCGCGCCCGAGTTCTCGTGGTAGAGGATGGGGACGCGGACGATGCGCTGCGCGGCGGCGTGGCTGAGGTTGGCCGCCTCCAGCTCGGCTGCCAGCTGCCTCTTCCACTTGTTGCGACGATTTTGGAACCAAATCTTCACCTGGGTCTCTGTCAGGTGGAGGGAAGCGGCCAGGCCGGCCCGCTCCGAGCTGCTCAGGTAGCGCTTCATGTCGAAGGTGGACTCCAGCTGGAAGACCTGGCTTCGGCTGAACACCGTGCGCGTCTTCTTCTTGCGGCAGGGTTTCTTCTCCGGGCTCTCCTCACGCTTCTTCCAGTCCTCCGCGCCTCCTTCCTTCTTCCCCTCTTCCGAGTCGCTCTCCTCCAAGACGATCTCGTCGGGGCTCTTGGAGTCCAGCTCCTTCTGCTCCCCCTCCGCCTTCAGCAGCGGCTCCGGGGAGTCCCGGTCGGTGCCCGAAGCGGGGGACGAGTCCCTCAGCAGGGATTTCTCCGCGGCTGGAGGGGAAGGATGAGGGAAGGGAGGGGGGATAAGGGACACAAAGAGACACCTTTACCGCCCAGCCCCCCGCGTCCCGTCGAGCGAAACAGGACGAATCGGCCGAGTCCCGCCACCAGCCTCCCTCCCGCCGCCGCTCCCCGGTTCCCGCTGCCGCCCGTCAGGGGAGGGAGGGAAGAACGAAGTGTGTGTGTGTGGAGCGGTACCTTCTGTGCGGGGCAGGTGGGCTCCGGCCGGCGTCAGGGCGTAGGGGTACCACCAGGTCTGGGCTCGCTCCAGGCAGTGGGCGCTCAGGGCGAAGCGCGGCGCCGGGATTTCGAAGCGGGGGAAGGCGAGGTCGCCCACCTGCGAGAGGGCGAAGCCGCCGCCGTCCACTGTCGCCTTGCCCGAAGGGGCGAACAGAGCTCGTGGCTGCTTGGGGGGTGCCTTGGGGGGGCCGCCGTTGAGCAGGTTCTTGATGTAGAAGGACTCCTTAGGGGGAGGCGGAGGGGCGCTGGGCGGCTCCTGCCCGGTCTCCGGCATCCTCCGGTTCCCTCTCGGTTCCTGCTCGCCGCTGGCCCCGCAGCCCGCGCCCGGCGGCGCGCAGGTGGCGGCTCCCGGCGGCGCGGGAGAGAGGTGAGGCGGGGCGGCGTGGGAGCGCGGCGGCGGGGCCAACCGGGGCCCCCTCGCATGGGGGGGCGGCAGGGCGGGGAGCCGAGGGGACCCGCGCAGCCCGCGACACCGGGGGGCTGCTGCGGGTAAACGGAGAACCGGGGTCGTCGCTGCCGCCGCCGCTGCTGCTGCGTCAACCTGGCGCCGGATGCTAATGATGAAATCAAAATGTCATCCAAGTTAAACGCGGGGAGCACACGGCGATTGGGCACGCACAATGGCAAATGGGATTAGGCGGGGAAGGCAGCCGGGAGGAGAAGGCTCCGCGCAGCCCCTGCCCGCAGCCGCCGCGGCCCCGGCCTCCCACAACCCCCCCGCCCTTCCCCAAACCCCAACCCCGCCTGCGACGTGCTTGCTGCTGTGGCTGGAGGCTACGAGCGCCCGCCCGTTATTGGCTTTATATAGTCCAATTAGGCAGCAAATGAGGACGGGGCTATTAGCACAAAAGGATCCCGCGGCTCGGCTCGAAGCAGGGCAGCAGCGGCGGGAGGCGAATGGCACCGACCGCGCCGCTCCTGCCACAAAACCTCCCCTCGCCCCACCGCGCCGCCTTCCCACCCCCCCTCCCACCCCCCCCACGCCTCCAGCTCCCCGCCCCGCACCGCCTGTAACAAAAGCTGCCGGGGGACAGCCTGGCGGCCCGAGTCGCGCTAAGCTGGGGTACCGGGACCCCTCCGTCGCTCTCCGCCAACCCCGGGTCGGGCTGGGCTCTGCTGTCTCGGGGCAGAAACGACTTTGAAGAAGGCTGCGGCTCGGCGTGCGTCGGGGCGGCGGGAGGGCTGTAACCGGGCGGCGCTGACTCTCGTGCAAGTACCCTCCCCGCCCTAGACCTCCCCACGGAGCCCCTCTGCCTCCCGGTGTCGGTTCCCCCCACAGTCGGGAGCGGGAGCGGGAGCCGCGGGACACGTCGAGCCTACGGCGGAGGTGCTGCGAGATGAAGGGAATAACGATCCCCCGGCCGCGGCGAGGGCTCCGGACCACGGCTTGGCCACGGCGAGAGGCTGCGGGGCCCGTGCCCGGGCCAGCCCAAACAGCCGCCCGCCGCCGCTCCTGGGCCCGGCCTCGCCACCGGCCACACGGCGCCCCCTACCGGGCCGCGGGAGCGCGCCGTGTCCCGGGACAGGCAGGCACGGAGCTCCCGGCCGGGGCAAGGATAAGGGAGCGTCCCGGGACACCGCGCTGGGTGGCCCTGGGTCTTGCGGGCCGCGGCGTGACCTCCCGGTACAGCATTGATACCGCGTATGGGCCAGGGCACAGCCCCGATGGCAGCAGCACTTCGGCGGGCAGCGCGGTCCCTTGTGCAGTTGAGTCGGTAACATACAGCAACATCAGGAAAAGGGGAAAGGAAAAGGGGAAAGGAAAGAAAGAAGGAAGGAATGAAGGAAAGGAAGAAAGGAAGGAATGAAGGAAAGGAAGAAAGGAAGGAAGAAGGAAAGAGAGAAGAAAGAATATCAGACTCTCAATTCTTCCATGCTTCTAATCCTTTGAACACATGTGAGCATGCACTGCAAAAATCTGTCCTGGCATATGAGTGCCAGAGTTGGAAGTATGCACATGTGCACAGGGGGACAACAGTCTCTACACTCAAAGGTCTTAATGCCCTCATGAGATAGAAATATTTTCTCTTGTTATTCCTTGGCAATTGGAATTACAACATCTTTTATCTGAAACAAACTTCTCTGTGTTTGTGTTTGTAAGCTATCCCCAGGAGCCCTGCTTCCCCCCAGCATTTTGGGTTTTAAATCTCAGGCACATTTACAGAGACCCAAGCATGTAATATTTTTGGCTGCAAAAAGCATGCTATTTCATGTGCCTTCAGTGTATGTGACTTTTTTCAGTGCACCATCTCTTATGTGACCATTTCTGAACTGTTAGTGTCGTTGTGAGGAGCAGTTTAGATAAACGGGAGGTGCAGAAATGAAAAATCCACAAGAATACATCTCAGGGATGGGGGCTCAGCAATTTAGAGTTACATATTCTTGTTAACAACTGTTTCACTCAAAGGCATCAGGTAAAATAATGCTCATGAGGAATTTTCCAAAGAAATGCTATTCCAGTGTGAACACTCATCAGCTCTGAGGTAAAGCATACAGAAAAAAAAAAAGGAGAGACATAAAATAAGCAGTTTCTTTGCGGAAAACAGCTGATAGTCACCAAACTATGGCTCCTGCCTATCCTATTAGGACCTGGCTAAAGCTCCATTTAATCTGTTTATAGCTCTGATACGAAAAGCTAAGGATGCAAAGTTCTTAGAGAAGCCCCCAGTGCATTTGTCCATCTCAGGGACGATTTTGTTTCAGATCTGAGTCACTAAAATCATTCTGTACTGAAACTCCCACCCCTTTCCATCCATCTTTCACTGCTTTGGTGACAGTGAGGTCCTAATTTCTCTGGAGTCCCTCAGAGTAAACAACCAGTCATGGTAGAAAGCCAAGTAGGGACAAGAAACCACACCAGCCTCTGGCCAGCCTCTGAGGATGTTAAAGGAAATTTCCACTTTGCAATTCTTCTTTACTGAAAAAAAAAAAAAAGCAACTGGTGTTCTAAAAAAGCCCTTCTCTGTCATTTGCTGCCCACGGATTTCTCACCTATTTATGCCCCCCAGCCATAACTGAGCATTAAAGACTGGTGTTCACCACCACCCTCTCCCATGCCCACTGGTGACAGAACTGAGTGGATTTTGCTGCAGTCTTTCTTTATTTGTGTTCCTAGACCCGTGCTCCTACCATTCCATTGTAAACAGATAATTATTATTTCATTAGTGTTCCAATTCAGAATTAATTGGCTAATTTACACATGGATCAATTGTATAAATGTGATGTTTGTGATGGGTGCTTGATATGATTTAAAGTAATTGTTTATTTGCAGGTTTTGGCTTGCATGGTATTGCAAAGTGATTTATCTCCTTATTTACCCTGTCTCAGCACGGCCTCTTCTTTTCCATTATTTTTCTAAAGAGCTACACTCTTGCTAGGCTGAAGCATGAATCTGCACTGCATGGTTCTGTGGGGCCCCACTGTTATTAGCTCCAAAACACCCTGCCTTCCAGCCTGTTGATGCCGCCTGCTCACAGATCACTGTGCCGGTAGCCCTCTTTGCCTGGCAGAAGTACCCACAGCAGCCCACAATCACCCAGATTCTTGTACCATTTTAATAGTTGTCAATCCCTGGATGTCACTGCTGTAACCACAGGGGGCAAACATCTGTCACTTTGGGCTCTGTTTCCTCTTTTCCATCCCCAGGGAGTTGCGGAAAGTGCAGTGCTTAGTCTCCTTGTTCCTTTGTTTGTCAGGATGGGAGCACACCCAGCAGCCCAGCTGTGGGAGAACTGCAGCCAGGATTCACAGGGCAGAAATGGTGAGGTTTGCCGGGGTTTGGTTTGTTTGTTTGACGGTGGCATGATCTCCTCCTGCACAGCAGAAGGCAGCAGAGGCCAGCCTAGAGTCTCTCCCCAGACCAGCCCTGTGCTCTTTCGTAGATGTTTGCAACATTTGGCCTCACAGCAGTTGTAGGGAAACAGTAATATTCAAAGTCACTGCTTGAATTCATGGCTAACTTTGAATAGTTTCTTCCACAGGGAAATGTTGAAGTACCTACTTGCATCAATGTTTAGATGTTTAAAGGGAGAAGAAAGAAGGGATGAGGACTTACTTAACACCTTGCCCCATGCAGAAACCTTCCTTTCCCAGGCAAACAAAAGGTATTCTTCTACTACCAGATTTTAGAGCTGCTGTCGTGATGTTGGGGAGACCTTATTGTGGTCCTTCAGTACCCAAAGGGAGACTATAAGAAAGATGAGGACAATCTTTTTTTAGCAAAGAGTATTGTGACAGGACAAGGGGTAATGATTTTAAGCTAAAGGAGAGGAGGTTCATGCAGACAAGATAGAAGGGAGAAATTGTTTTTACACAGAGGGTGGTGAAACACTGGCCCAGGTTGCCCAGAGAGGTGGGAGATGCCCCATCCCCAGAAACATTCCAGGTCAGGCTGGACAGGTCTCTCAGCAGCCTGATCGAGTTGAAGACATCCCTGCTCACTGCAGGGCAGTTGAACTAGATGATCTTAAAAGGTCCATTCCAACCCAAACCACTCTGTGATTCTGTTCAGGCAGCTCAAAACAGTGTTGTGCATGCCAAAGACTAACCACTGTAAGGTCTGAGCCACTATCAGCACCTCTCCCCTTCCTGCTGCAAACTGCTCCATACTATCAGGGCCTTTGTAAAATCTAAGCTCTTCAGAAACATTGCATTTCTCTGTCACTCTTTCAATTGCTTCTTCTGAAGTGCATGACGGGAAACAAACAGAGGTTCCCCAGACATGGGATGCTATTTCCTTATCAAAAGGAATGTCTCCTGCAGGATCTGTTTGATAAAGACATTTTATTCAAGAGTAGAAAAGCTACAAGTGAGTTGTACTTCATAGCCTATTTCAGGTTTCACTTGGTGGAGTGTCCCAGAGTGGATATGACACATGTGGGTTGAGAGGTGTTTTGGAACACTTAAAGTTGTTCCCCTATTATGCCTTACAATGGCATTTTTGTACCTTTAAATGGAAGGCTTTGTAAGGCTGTGTTTTCTGGCAGCTTCCTGCCAAGATGAGAGTCTTTCCTGACAAATATTAGAACCTTAGAGCACCGCATGAAAGCAGATTGTTTCATTTATGAGACTTTCATTTCTGAGGCTCATCACAGTGCTGTGTCTAACTCACAGAGCATCATTTTTAGAGGAAAAAAAAGTCTGGGTTGTGATGTTTTTGTGAAACAAATTCCATGTAATTTGGAATAAATCTCTGGGGACAGAACTGAGGGGCAAATGATGTGGTTTACAGAATCACAGAATGGCAGGTTTTGGAAGGACCTCTGGAAATCATCTAGTCCAACCCCCCTGCTAAAGCAGGGTCACCTGCAGCAGATTGACCAGGATTTCAATTTCCATGCAGGTTTGGAATCTGTGAAGAAGAAGGAGACTTCACAGCCTCTCTGGGCAGCCTGTGCCAGGGCTCCGGCACCCTCACAGGAAAGAATTTTTTCCTCATGTTCAGATGGAACTTCCTGTGCTCCAGTTTGTGTCCATTGGCTCTTGTCCTGTGACTGGGTACTACTGAGCAGAGTTTGGCCCCATCCTCTTGACACTCTCCCTTTAGATACTCCTAAGCATATAAACTATGTGAGGACCATCTTCATCTCATTCAGCACTACACACATCATCTATGTAACAAGATTTGATGCTCTGAAGTCATCACAAATTCATACAGCACATCCTTTTACCTCTGTCATTGTAACCTGCCCACCAGTCCCATTGCTAGAAAGTATGATCATCCTTGTGTTGGCATTAGTCATGTGTGCACCATCTATAACTTTCAAAAGCTAACTCACAGAACAGAGATCAGCCAAATATCCTAGAGGAAATCTCTTGTGGAAAGCATTGTTGGAGGAATTCAAGACAGAACATAAGTTGTTCTTCAACATCTCATCCAAACACAAGCTTTACTGTAGTTCATCTCCTTTGTTTCACAGTATGACAGAACAGAACCACCCAAAGGACAATGGATAAGCTGGCAGCTTTGCAGCTCCTAAGTCTAGAGTCTTACCTATAAGTTATAGAGCAAGTTATAACTCCAGGGCGTCAGGTAGAATGCAAAACTAAATCAAAATAAAGTGTGTAAACACCAGTAGTGGTCAAATCCTAAATAAGCAGATCCCCTTGTGATATAGATTATTTATGAAAACTGATTAGTGTGCTGGAACCACACTCAGAAAGTGCTGAGTGTTCTCAGCTCCTACTGAAACACAGCATTGCTGCAAAGCTGCACAGTGAGTGTTTTACTGGCTTGGCTGGAAAAGAGCAGCCTTCAGGCCTCAGATCCAAACCATCCATCTGCAGAGAGCCAACAGAGAGCGGAACAGATCCAATGCTTGTGTGCACTGCAGCCAGCCAATTTTAGGAGTCCTTAAATGCAGTTTTAGGAGTCCTTAAATAATCATTGATTTCAGAAGTGTTACAGCCCATTGACTCAAAAATCAGCTGCTTAGAAAGACTCTCATGTTCATACCAGAGATCCCTGGCAGCTGTACAAGAGTTATGCTGAATGTACAATGCTGAACATGAGCTGTGTTTTCAATTTTATTGAAAGATCCCAAGATCACCCTAATTTCCCCCAGAACTTCTGTTACAGATGACATAGCCTGAACCAACTTGCTCTGAGTCAGCAGATCCCCAAAAGAGCTTGTGGGTTTGCAAAATAAATGACTGGTGGAGCCATTTTGGGCTTCCACAACAGCTTCTTTGTCAAGACCTTAGTGTGCTCTGCACTCATTAACGACTCTGCCTCACCTCCAACCCCAGAGAAGGCTCCTCCTCAGGCAAGCCCAATGTGTCAGGAATCCCAAGAAACCCAAGAGATATGCACATCACAGGAGTGTCTCTTTTCTACCTCTTTTGGCTGGAGCATCACCAGCACATCTTCTTTTCAGCTATGCAGACAGTCCAGGTACCCACATTTCTCCCACAGAGGTGCAGAGCCTCTGTTCTGCTGTTTCTGCAAAACTGGACAGAGAAAAGAAGGGTTTAAGGCTTCTCTCTACATCACATTTCTGTACGTTCCTGGGAAAAACCTTGTCCTAGACAAATATTTTCTTATTTCCACTCTATATATTAAGTGGCCACATAATAAAATTAAAACATCACTGTGACACTTGGTCCATCAGAACTGACCAAATAAGCAAGAAAACAGTAGCTGTTTCTCCTTGGTAGCCTGGTGTGTGATGCTTTACTGGGGCATCTCTTTTATGAGGAAAGGCTGAGAGACCTGGGGATGTTTTCCCTGGAGAAGAGCAGCCTGAGAGGGGATCTGATCAATGCTGATCAATATCTAAAGGCTGGGGGTCAAGAGGATGGGGCCGGACTCTTTTCAGTGGTCCCCAGTGACTGGACAAAGAGCAATGGGCACAAAGTGGAACCCAAGAGGTTCCATATGAACATGAGGAAAAACTTTTTTCCTGTGAGGATGCCAGAGCACTGGAACAGGCTGCCCAGAGAGGTTGTGGAGTGCCCTTTTCAGAGATTCCAAATCTACCTGGACACAATCCTTGGTAACCTGCTGTGGGTGACCCTGCTGCTAAAGCAGGGTTGGACTAGAATTTCTGTAGAAGTCCCTTCCAACACCTATCATTCTGTGATTCTGTTGTCATTCCCAGAGTAGGACATCTGAGTTACCTGTGTAATGTTTCACAAAAAAAGAAAAACAAACAACAAAACCCAACCTCCCCACTTGTAATGTGTTTCCATCTTCTCTAGATGACTGTTGCCTTGGATATTTCAGTCAGGAGAACCGCACACAGTACACAGCATGTATTGCTGTGCAGGAGAGCTGCAATGGAGTGAAGAGCAGAGAATATGCTAAAAGACTCTGGGGCACATGTACAGATGACCTTTGCTTTTTATCTGTTTGTTTATTTATTGGTGCCATAGGGTTGGGATGAATGAGAAGATAAAGCACTGCCTCTCTAGCTAGAGATGCAGATTTTGTTCTGTTTCAGTGCTTGAAGAGCACTGAAGCTGATCAGAGATTGCAGAACACTGATCAGAGTTTCCAGATGTCCTTGATGATGCCCTTCACATTCATAATCAAGCTCTGCAATGATAATGTATTGATTGGAATGCTTCTCAGCAGCGTGACACACAGAGCGCTATTGATAAGCAGCTCTGAAACTTTCAAACAGGGTGGGCAAGGCAATTAAAACAGAAATCCAAAGCTGCTGCAACAATCTCTGCTGGGAAAACCTGGGCTCTGTGTGATATTCTCATCAAAAGGTTCTCACTTTTGTCTGGGATCAGATTTCATGGAATCGTAGAATCACTTTGTCTAGAAAAGCCTTTCAAGATCATTGAGTCCAACCACTGTCTAGCTAGGCCAAGGCTGGTGCTAAACCACGTCCCTCAGCACCACATCCCTGCATCTTTTAAACATCTCCAGGGATGGTGACTCCATCACCTCCCTGGGCAGCCTATTCCAGTTTGGGAACCCTTTCAGTAAAGAAGTTTCTTCTAATGTCCAACCTAAACCTCCCCTGGTGAAACTTGGTTGATTTCCTCTTGTCCTATTACTTGTTACCAGGGGGAAGAGACCAACATCCCTCTCACCACAACCTCCTTTCACGTAGTTGTAGATAACAAGAAGGTCTCCTCTCAGCCTCCTTATTCCAGTCTGAACAACCCCAGGTTCCTCAGCTGCTCTTCACCAGACCTGTTCTCCAGACCCTTCCCCAGCTTTGTTGCTCTTCTCTGGATCCACTCTAGGACCTCAATGCCTTTCTTGTAGTGAGGGGTCCAAGACTGAAGACAGTACTATGTCGTGTCCTCCTCACTTGTGTGGAATTATTGCTATTATTACTATACTAATAGTACTGCCACTGGCACTAATAGCATTATTAGTAATGCTAATACTAATAAATACTACCACTACCACAACAAGGCGCAGTGGGGCCACCCTGTGCTTCCCTACCTGTTCCGCTCGCCCCCTCCAGCACCACGGCCAGCGCCAGGCCGGCGTGCACCGGTCACTGTGCAGGTCCTTGCATGGACACAGAGGGATGGGGGCATCTCTCTGAAGGCTTAGGGGCGGCAGGTCCCATCCTGTCCCTCCTACACTTCCTAGGTGACGGTGCTGTGACAGGCAGAGCCCCTCCATGCTCATCTGGGTGTGTGGGAGAGGGAAAGGTAAGTCAATTCAGTTGAAGATGTCCCTGCTCACTGCAGGGTGCTGCGCTAGATGAGCTTTAAAGGTCCCTTCTGACCCCAAGCATTCTATGATTCTAATACCTATGATTCTAAATCACTGTGATTCGAGGGGCAAAAAGAAGACCCGGAATCTTAGCACCTCTTGTATAAGCTCCCCAAAGCCAAAACAATTAACTGTATCTAAATCCTGAGATTACATGCTCAGACCGGGACCTCTTGCCTGCCATGCCCTGGGCCTTCAAAGGCAAATTCAAGAGAATTGTAACTTCGGTTTATTTTAATATCCAAACATTTTATAAGAAGATATGTCAAAGGTTTCTCCTTCCAACAGTTCCCTCACCTTCCACTAGCCCAGGTTGCTCAAGGCCTCATCCAACCTGGCTTTGAACACCTCCAAGGGAGGGGACATCCACAACCTCCCTGGGCAACCTGTTCCAGTGTCTTACTATCCTAACTGTAAAGAATTTCTTGCTAACATTCCCTCTAAATCTCCCCTCTGTCAGCTTAAAGCCATTCCCCCTTGTCCTATATGATCTCCCCAGAATCTTCTCTTCTCCAGGCTGAACAGCCCCAACCCTTGTAGCCTGTCCCCACAGGGGAGGTGCCCCAGCCCTGTGATCATCTGTGTGTTCTCCTCTGGATCTGCTCCAACAGGTTGATGTCCTCCTTATGTTGGGGGCATCAGACCTGGATGCAGTACTCCAGGTGTTGGCACATTGCCCTGTTTATTCTCCAGTTGGTATTTTTGGTGTTTCTGAGAGATAGAGCAAAGTTTATGCAGTATGTGTAACTTGGAGGAGATGGAAAAGGCATTGACAATATTAATTGTTTCATAAATAGTGTCAGATAGGATATGCTTTTTATGTCCTTGGTTTAAACCTTGTTATGGAAAAACCAATACCCTGCCATTTGTTTATACTTTCCTTGGCATACAAGGCAGATATATTAGAGTGAATGAAGCTAATAAAAGGCTACAGGCAGCATTTTCCACACTGAAATTCTAGGCATGGCCTCTTTTTCAAAAGAAACCTGTCTTTTGTTTTGGAACATTATAACCATTCCACTTGTCTGTAAAAATGTGTGATGAACCAGAAATGACAAAGGACCAAAGAAGAAGGACCCTTTGCTTATAGGTGAGCACTTCTTCACACAAGCCATTCCCCCGAATCCAGATTTGCTGATGTAAAAGGATAAAAGGCTCTACCAGCCAGCACAGCAGTGTGTGAGTCTCAGAGGCAAAGCTGCCTCTGAGACAAAGGCTCAGCATGAAAACTCTCTCTCTTCTGCAGTGGTCTTATTTGGATCCTAGAAAGAAGTTGCAGAGTAAGGGGTCCTGAGCACGGCAAGAGGAGCTGCAACCTCTCCCAAAGGCAGTGCTGGGTCGATGGTTTCAGACAAAGAATCGTAGAATTGCAGAATAACAGAATGGCAGATATTGGAAGGGACCTCTGGAGATCATCTAGATCATCCCTGCCTTGCTAAAGCAGGTTTGCCTAGAGCAGGTTTCCCAGAGTGACATCCAAATGGGCTTTGAATGTCTCCAGAGAATGAGACCCCACAATCTCTCTGGGCAGCCTGCTCCAGTGCTTTAACGGAAAGAAGGTTTTGCTCGTGTTTAGGTTGAACTTCCTGTGGTCTAGTCTGTGCTCGTTGCCCCTTGTCCTGTTGCTGGGCACCAGTGAAAAGAGGAAAATGCTCTGCAAATTAATTACTGGAGATCTTACAAGAATCTGTCACCCAGGGAATGGTAAAAGAAATTAATGAGAAATATTTTTGCATTGCAAGCAAGAAGTGATGCTCACTGCATGGCCTTTTCCAGTTGCTCTGGAGTCATAGAATCACAGAATTGTTCCAGCTGGAGAAGACCTTTAAGATCATTGAGTCCAACTGTTAACTCAGCACTGCCAAGTCCCTCAGCATAACGTCTACGTGTCGTTCAAATCCACCCAGGGATGGTGACTTCCATCACTTCCCTGTGCAGCCTGTTCACAGAATTGACAACCCTTTAGGTAAATAAATAGTTCCTAATGTCCAACCTAAACCTCCCCTGCAGCAACTTGAGGCCATTTCCTCTCCTGTTATCACTTGTTGCTAGGTAGGTGAGATCACCATCCATCTTGCTACAACCTCCTTTCAGGGAGATGTGGAGAGTGAGAAGGTCTCCCCACAGCCTCCTTTTCTCCAGGCTAAACAAGCCCAATTCCCTCAGGCACTCCTCATAAGACTTGTGATCTAGACCCTTCATCAGCTTCTAGGAAGGCCTAGACAGAAACCAAGGGAGATTTTTTCCTGATGAGTGCAAAAGCGAATGTGATAACTGGCAGTCTCTGTGTAAAAGTATTTATCTTAGTCATGTTAATCTCTCCATTAGCCTGCAGTTCCCAGCTCCAGCATTTGAGAAGCAAGTGCAGGCCAGCCATGGCAGCCTGGCTGGTGCAGCACCACACCTCTGCCACTTGCCACATCTGCTGATCTGATCTGAACCACCACAACCACATCCCACTGCCAGCAAGGCCCCTGTCTGCCTTTCTCCTCAGCCTGCCAATTCCAATGACCAGCAATTGAAGCAAACCCTTTCTCACGCTCCGGGTCTCCCTGCCCATCCTCCCTCCGAGGCTCTGGCTTTCACTGTGCCCTGTCACACTCTGAGGGCAGCAGACTGCTATGGCAGGCAGCAGGATTCTGACTCATCACCTGCTGTGGGAAGTGATGATGAGCCAAAAAGCAAACGGAGGTGAAGGAGAAATCACTTATGCAAATAGAAATATTTTCAATAATGATCAACAGCATGAGAAAGAATGTAAGGAAAATTACGTTAGGCAGAGGAGCTTCATTTTTGAAAGGCTCCCTAAGTGCCAGAAATCTTCCCATCTTCATTTTCGCCCTTTAAACTCTGTCATTTGTACAGCCTATTAACCTTTAACTTTATGACTATCCTAACATGAAATACTGGCATCATTTAAGTCTGAGACTACTAGAGACCTGCCTTCTTGGTTGGCAACAGAGGTGAAGCACTTTCTTTTAAATCAGTCATTTTAACCTCAGTCATACACACACAGCATCAGAGGCACTATTTTTAGATTCATATGCTGGCACTGCTTATAACAAAGGCCCTGCAGACTCCAGTTAGCTTTTCACAGAGGTCTGATAAGTTCTCTTCTCATCTGTCCTCTCCCAGATCGTCACCCTAGCTGCAGCCTTCAATTCTGCTCAAAAGAGCAAATCAAATTAAACCACCTCCTTCAAACTCCATCTTTCTTAAGAAGAAGATGTAGAATCATTTATTTGTGTTTATGAGAGCTGGTGCAGAGTGGAGCTGAGCAGTCTCGATGGGGCAGGGAGAGGAAGGGTGATTAAGTGACTTCCAAAAGGTGGTAAAGACGAAGCAGCTCATCTGGGCAGTGTGAGCCAGGGCTGCATCGATTGTACCTGTGGCAAGGGATGGAAGCACTTTAGCACTGAGCCTCTGCACTTTTAATTGTTACTATTATGTCAAACCACAGGAGTGACAAGGGCTGCTCAGACCTGAGCACAGGCACTTCTGTTCCTTATATCTAAACCTCAGCAGTTCAAGAGCACCCAGGGATGCCAGGGGACAATCTGCCGGGAAGCTCCCTGACAGCTGTCTCTCTGTCAGCCAGTGCCATGTCTGGCTGTGGCCCTGCTGCGGGGCATTGCCGGCTCTGCAAGAGCTTCTCAGAAGAGGTCTGAGTTGTAAAGAGCAGCCAAAGCTCTTACACTGATGGCTGAGAAAATGTTGCCTCAGCACTGAATCACCAGAATTTATTTACACAAAGCCTTCCCCTTTCCCCCTGCTCTTTCAGTCTCAGCAAACCCCCAAAAAGCTCAATGGGGAGTCCTGAAACAACAAGCAGGAGCAAGTTCTCCACATATGAGCCCATCACTCTCTCCTTAATCAGAAAATATCCATCCTTGAAGAGTGAGGCAGGGACTGTGGTGGCCCTGACTGCCTGGCCCTGCTCTACAGAGTAGCTTGAGAACGGGAGGAAGCCCATGGCTGCACAAACGTTCCTCTCTGTCAGCTCCTGTGTATGGTGCTCCTTTCTTGAGTAAGGACGTGGGCAAGGGACTTTGAGCAGTGCTAGTGCCAGTTTTACTCTGATGCAAACTCCCTTCTGACTTTTCACTCCAAAGAGAGGTAGAAAAGCAGATCTCTTCTGCTCTCAGGACTGTTTTCCTGAACCTGAAAAGAGTCTGGCTTCTTCCCCTCTTACACTAAAACTGCAGGCTTACTTTTGGATACAGGTGATCAGCCTAGGCCCAGGCTGAGCAGGGGATTTTTAAGGCTTTTTTGGATCAAACTCAACCAAGGAGAAGAAATATGTGGGATATTTAAGGATTTGATCAAGACTTGGTCAGCGGAAGAAATGCAGAGCTAAGCTTGTTCTTGCATTCTATGTGCATCCTGTCTTACACAGTGCTTCATGTTGCCTTTTCTACTCACATAAATCGGTTTATATGGGCAGCATTTGGTGATGCTTTTGTCAAGAAAGGCTGGACAACATGATTCCTGAGGTCATTTCCAATATGCTAGTCCATGGTTCTATGATACAGATGTCTAGATTTTGCAACAGAATCCATCCAAGGATGGATTTTGATGGAGCCCAGCACTCTTGAGATGGAGCCCAGCACTCAACACCAGCAGGATTCATGGCACAGGTGATGGCTCAGGTGCCTGTGGGGACAGCTGGCATGTGCCAGCACAGCACAGCCAGCACACCCATGCATGGCTCTGCTCAGAGCAGCCATACCACCCATCCCCAAACCTTGACTGGGATTTAGCCATCTCGTGGTGGAGCTGCTTTTCTAAACTCCAGCTGGGTTTAGAAAGGTGTTTAATTTAGGAGTGCTCTTGGGCCCTATTGATTTTATTGTCCCAATCATATGTTTAAAACTTAGCAAGTGTTTAATTGCTCTGGTGAATAACAGCAGGCTGATGTTGCCTGCCTGATGTCTTGCTGACCTGGTGCCTGGGAGAGCAAAGCTCCATCATCCCTATGGCAGGAGGATCAGCGAGACAGCACTTGTCCCAAACCTGAAACCAGAGGATCTCAGGTTCTTGTTTTCATTCTGGGAGCAGATTGAGTAAAAAGAAGGGAAGTATGAATGAATTTGGAAGGGAAACTATGTACAGCTTCTTGTTCATTTAGCTCCTGCTCTCAGTTATTTCATTTTTGGCATTTACCTAAAGTTTTCACCTTTCCAAGTCTTGTTTTATGGTTAGGATAAGGCCAGGCTGAAAGATAATATATTGTGACTGTTAGATTATTTATTTCAAAGCCGAGTTATTGATTATTGCAGGCTGAAAATGACAAATGGCATCTGAGAAAGGCACGGTCAGCGAGTTCTATTAAAGAAATGATAGTATTGCTCATGGATTGTTAAGAGGTTCAGTTTAGGTACTTTATAGGTTTATATCCATCACTATTTAATGACCAAATGATGAAAAATATGAGTCACAGGAACAGCCTCTTTCTGTTGTGCTCTTATGTTGAAGCAGTTAGCAAAATAAGGGAATCTTCTTGTGCTAAGGGTTTATGCACCCAGACCATGCAGCACATAATCTAGGAGTGAGCTTAATTATTTCAAAGGTGATACTTTAATATGGGTAATTATCGTGCAGCTGGAGCACACTGGAATGGACTGAATCCTTCCCCTGCAGCGTTGGTATATGTGTGCTGGTGGGGGGATGCAGTCAGGCAGGCAGGGGGGATGTGGTCGGGTGCATCATGGTACCCACCCCACCAAAGCACTCCACAGAGCACCAGGCACCCCAAAGAGCATCAGTGGCCCACAGGAGCTGCACATCGGGTCCAAAGCACAGGGAAAAGCCCGTTTCCATGGTGAGCTCCTAACAGTTAGGGCAGGGGTCATTCTGGAAGAGCAAGCAGACATTAGCAAGTGGAACCCATCCTGGACTCTCCTAGTGTCCCTGGTTCGTTTTCTGCAGAAGCCGTAGTGGGATTCGGCCTATTTTCACCATAGTTAACCCCACAAGCATGAGCTGGAAGCCCAGCAAGCACTTTTTCTTTTTTTTTTTTTTTCATTTGTTACAGGTATAAAAGGCTTTCTTCCTACTCCTCTTAGAGCCATCTGTTCGAAACACTTTCAAAATGATGGCAATTAGAGAGAAGAGCTAATAATGCTCCAACCTGCACGCTGAGAAATGCCATTTAATCACCGCTGGCTTGGCTGGCAAATAAGGAGCAGCATCCGACTGGACAAGCGTGATAAAGCTCCCATGCCAGCTCCAATGAAGAGCCCAGCTGCAGTGTTTGCCACTGTGAATTGTAGCTGCAAGACCTGGAATCTGGCCTAAAGAGCTGATATAAATCCAGCAGAATAAATCTTTCGCTACTGCCTGTGGTTTCATGCTGCCTTAACTCAACTCTTTTACCTAATCTCTGACCTTCCTTTGTAATTTTTCATATTTTCCAGGTAAAACTCAGGGTGCTCATTAATGGGAGGCTGAGTCAAGAGCACCAGGCAGTTCACACTTTCTCCCAAGGGAAATAAACTGAGCTGTGCCAGGGTGTGCTGGTGGAAACCTCTGGCAAGCCTGGCCACGCTCTGTACTTAATTCCACAGGGGTGGCAGCAGCATCACTCTATTTTCTTCTTGTACATCCTGCCACAAAAACTGACTGCTGTGGAATCACTCCCAGAAAGCC